>NC_056730.1:150614854-150632354 GCF_019279795.1 Protopterus annectens
GGTTTTATATTACTATGGCAACATGTTTACCCGTAGACTATTTTTACTTCGCTACTAAAAATAAAAATAATACTAAAAAACAAAAATACTACAAAAAAAAAAAAAACCAAAAAGGGAAGACATCCAACTGGTACACAGAAGAGAGCATAATAATAAAACAGGTATGTGAAACATGTCAGCATGTAATTGAATGTAGTACTTGGTCTGTAATAATGGGATAGATAATGTTGAAAGATTTATATGTCTCATCAAGACTTGTTGCTGTAATGATGTCCTGCTGAACAACTACTATGGACATAGCATCTGGCCCTGTGGGCAGTGGGCCATACCTGTCAACTGTGCAGATCTGCACAGAATGTCAAGATTGAAGCCATCATAGTGTTTGTTCTGTTCCTCCAAACATCTGTATTAGTCTGGCAAATAGCTGAAGCTGGAAGTATTGAAGTCATGATAGACACATGAGTATCAGACCCCACCACCTACAGAATAGTCTTGGTAATGTGAACTGTATCATGCACAAACTTCATAGGTTTGTAATAGGCATATCTTATAGGTTCATAGGTTAGTACTAAGCTAACTGCCCTTGTGAGCCATTTTAAGCCTAGCCAATTATCCCTTGTGAGACTCAAACCCTGCACCTTGTGTTTGTAAGGCAAACACCTTAACCATTAGGCCACCCTCCCAACCATCTACGATCTATCCCTATATATCCCCCCTAATGTTAGGCTGTGTCCACGTGTGATGCTCCGTTTTGTAGCAAGGCAGAGCAGTGTAGGAAGGAGGTTCAGAGTGTGGATCCGATGTCTGAATGCAATCCATATATATATATATATATATATATATATATATATATATATATATATATATATATGGGTCTATGACATTTCACCGAAACTCCTGACATAGGGTCCAAATCGTCAAAAATCCATTTCAACGAAAAGAGTACTGACAGTGTATATGCCCTTTTCTCTAACTGTAGTGCAATCTCAGAGTGAGAATATTAATGGAGGGGGGTGTAGGGGGCACAGCCCCCAACAGGGGGTGTGGGTGGTGTAGCCCCCCCACCTACTCAGGTTATAAACTACTTACTTACTGTTTTAACAGGGACTGGACAATATAAAACAGTACTAGACAATATTAAACTGTGCTGGGAGAGGGGGCTATGCCCCCCACACCCCCCACTTTAATATTCTCACTCTGAGATCGCACTAATGTTGGGGTAAAGGGCTGTCTTTAGTATTTTCGTCAAAATGGATTTTTGGCGATTTGGACCCTATGTCAGAATTTTGGGCAAAATTAATTTTCGGTGAAATGATGCTGATCCATATATATATATATATATATATATATATATATATATATATATATATATATATATATATAGACATCTATATAGACATGTATGTTTACATATATATATAAAATATATAAACACATTTTCCCTACTGTTGAATGACTGTGCTACATGATATGTTTGAGAAAACGTCACACATGTTTGCAGCTCAGATGGCTTAGTGGTAAGTTGCTGTGGCTGTGGTGTGCAGGGTCCTGGGTTAGACACTTGCAAGGGCTGATAATTTTCTGGCCAGAACAAGGGCTGTTGGATACTGACTGATTAAGGCATCTTTAAGCAGTTGTAAGCGGGTGCGAAATGGACAGTTATGTATGATGTGAAATTCTTTTTGAGAACAGATTGCCCTTTTTTTGTTAAGGTGAGAGTGGGATATTGGGGAAGGATAGTAGGTATATTTGGGGAGGTAGATTGGGTCGGAAGACAGACAAGACAGCATACAGGGGCTGTATTTGATACATGAGGAAGTACACACCTTGGACGGGGAGGGGTGTTTGGAAATTAGAAGCCCATGAGACCCTAAATGGAAACAGTGGGACTGATGTTCCCACCCATGGGCAGTCACCACTGCAACTTCACAGTCCTGATGGTGGCTGTGCTGGAGGCTGAGCAGGAGGGGCAGGCTCACCCTCTAATTGTGCCAAGAGGCACTCAAGCTGGTGTAGCAGATCCCCCAATTCTCTGCGGAGCTCCCTATGCACCAGACTCTGGATCTGACTTCAGGTGACAGCATCCTGTCTGTACCTGCTCCTGGGGATGAGCCCCATCCCCTGAGGTGATACCACCTGAAGGTAGTGCAGGACCAGCAGATGAGGAGGTCCCCGGGGTGGGTCCCAGATGTGCTGTGACCCAGTGCCATGGCCAGATGAGGTGAGGGAGGTGGGTCTGCTGGGAACAGCCTTCCCAAACATGCTATTCTGTTGCAGTTTTACAACATATGTGGGTTGGTAATAGTCAACACAATCCAGGATTAATTATAACAGCATGCATAGATATTCCCATTAACCCAAAACACCAGATTTGGAACAGTCGCATAGCAAACAGAAAACATGCACATATGCAACCACAGTGGCCATTACAATGGCATGCAGGTTAAACTGATAGCAACACGCCACCAATGATAGTGTTTCAACATGGAACATGAATAGAAATACATTTCAATATTTGTTGAACAATAGGATATATGTCCCAACAGTAGGTTTGGCGTAAACATACGCATTGATTTGTGTGTTCAGATTATTGTTATAGATATGGTGGAGAGAGAGAGAGATGTCAATTAACAACAATTATATCCTTGCAGTATGCGGTCTTCAGACCTTTTTTCCTGTTTATGTCTTCCAGGGACCATGTCCCAGGATTGTCTCCCCATGTATGCTCCCCAGGAGAATGATATAACCTTGTACAACATCACAGAACCCTCTTTGGATGCATGACCCATGATCTGCAGGAGAGGACTGCCCTGTAAAATGAGCTCATCCACAGGGTAAACAATGTCGGCCTGCATAACCGCAGTTATGAGCAGGTGTGACATCGTTGCACTGATCTCATCCACCATGCCCATCAGCATGATGTTGCAGTTAGGAGGGACCAGCTAACCACAGGTGGGGGTCATGCAATCCGGCCCCCACTGACACATGCTGAGGAGGTCCTCGCCAGCCTTGGGGCACTGCCCACCAGTCAAGCCAGGAACCTGACGATAGCATTGTTGAGGTGGGTGCCACACACACAATGGACAAGGAGCATGCAGGTAAGGCCCCAGGGCACATTAGTAGACCACTGTTGCTTATCCATCTTCATTTGTAAAGTATATTCACGCATATGTCAGATAACATAGTCTGTTGCTTCAGTGTACTAATGAACAGATGTGCATAATCTCTAGTATCATGGGTTGTACTGTTGATGTACTGAAATGCTGCTCCCACCCTGAACCAATGCCACAGGTGTGGCTACTGACATTACATCTCTCACACAACTATGTAGGTCCCACTGGTATACAACTGGGGCAGCAGCCTGTAGCTGGTGAGTATGGAGTTGTTTTGTTCAGGTTTGCCATACACCGGCCATGTTATGGCCATGGTATTTGCCATGCACACATTTAACACACCTACCCATAATGCGTGCTGTACATGTTCACCTATTGTTGCTGTTAACTGCACTTCATCACAGTGGTCACCATGGTGGCATATCTGAAGGATATGTAACAGTCCTGCAGTATACCTAACAACCTGTCAGTGCAACATGTGTGGACAGTGATGAACATAATTGTGGGACAAATGGCCTAGAGTAGGGACATCTCTGAAACATTACCCTTATACAGTGGCTACAACAGTGTATACACCACTATTACAATGGCAACTGTTACAGGTCTACACAACAACATATCACAATACCACATTCCACACCTTTTACAACCTGTAATGTGATCCTAACATGAGCAATGAATGTGTAATATGGAATCCTATGTTAGGACAACAAATATGGGAATACATACCTTAACAAACACTGGAAGCATATATGTGCACACACTCCAAATAACATATTGTGGAAGCAGATAAAAAAGCACAAAAGTGCTACGGATACCTACCAGATGCAGAGAAAAGATTCTTAAGTGAAATTTATTAATAAAGTTTTTAGCCCTAAATAAACTACGGCTTCATCAGAGAGAATAAAACAATTACATTACTTTTTTTTTTAAAGTGCTTAGTAGTAAGTGATGTCAGGAAAAAAAAAAAATGTCAGACAAAGTTTGTGCTAAAGCGTTTTTTTAAGCCTTGTAAACTTCGGCTTCATCAGAGAATAAAAAAACAGTATTACATTACTTTTCTTTTAAAAGTGTAGGTAGGAAGTGATGGAGGAAAAAGGTGTGTCATAGACAAAGTTAAAATTTCTATATTTTTATACAGATGTGTATGATAAAAGCTTTCAATTAAAAAGAAGAATACACAAGCATTTCATAAAAACAATGGTTTAAAAACACATATATATACACTTTCCTTTCCACATAAAAATCAACATGCTTTATAGAAGTGTTTAGTGTGTTTAAAAAAACCCATAATGCCTTGATGTTAAATTTTATAAGAAGTATATAACAAATCAAGTAGCTCTCGTTTGACTGTTTTATAAAATAACGTCAATTGCCATAAATGAAAAGCTATGACCTGGCTGGTCAATAATGTGTTTAGCAGTCGTTATTTTCATTTCTGTTGTTGATTCTTTTAAGTGTGTTCATACATTATCATCGCGTAAATCTCTGATCCGTCTTTTCCTATATAGAAAGAGGACAACAAATATCACTGAATGATATAAACCTTACCCTTTACTTTCACACTCAAGAGTTTTCTAATGTCGAACTTTTTCCTTTTACTGTAATGTCTGCCCTGGACTTTGTTTTTTAACATCTGTTACAAAAAACCACATGGATGCTTGCAATCTTGTTATAAAATTTACTATTCCGGGATATCTCTACTCTTTTTAACTCTTTTAGAAATTGTTCCTCCTCTAAAACAAATGTAGGAAATTGTCCAAATTTTTAATTAATTATCTGTAGGATTGTTCATAGTCAATGTGGACAAATTTGGACTGTAAAATCTTCATTTCAACTTCTTTAAAAAATTTTTTTATAAATTCAGCGGTATTTTTCTTTTCAAACATATCCGTCCAATAAATCACTTTGGTGGTGGCTAGAAAATGCAAGAATGAATTACAGTGCGGTCGGTTTCTGTGTATCCTTGAGACAAAAGAGCAAGTATAAAAATCTTTAATCAAAATTATAAGTGAATTTAAGGAATTCTGAAGTGTTATTGATATTGGTAACAAATGTGTCGGCCTGTGTCTCATTGCCATCAAACAAAATAAAAATATCATCAAGATAACGTGTATAATATCTAATGGTGCCATTAATTCTGGTGACGAAAAGATTTGTGTCAAAGATAGCGTTAATAAATAATCGCCATTAATTCTTCTGATCAAAAAGATTGAGTGTTTTTACCGCTCACAAGGGGAGCCCATCGTTAACTCCTTGTTTTGCAAAAGTATTTATTGTCGAACATAAAATAGTTGAAGATAACACAATATCCATTAAGTCCGTAATGACATCAATCAAGATTGTCAGCTACACAAGCCGCTGTGACTAACTTCTTGGAAGCGGACATCCCACCAGCACAGCCGGTATTAAATACGGCGAGAGGCATACCACCAGGACCCACAGAAACAGTTTTTGGCAACCATGTCAGGTATGCCGATGTTGCAGCAAATACTCTCAGGGGTCCAACGACAGCGTTGAAGGACGCTCCTACTCATTCCTCTACAACATTAACGAGGAGTGCAGTGAGGACTACAGGTACAACCAATAATATTATTAATTTTACTGACATTACGAGCTGGATGCATAATACTGACGCGCTTTTACAAATCCAACTCATAATTAAACATTATTTTACATCATTCAAAGTTGATTATGATGTTGGTCAAATTAAAACAAAACAAAGTCAAGGACTAACACTGAAAGAACTGATAACATTATTTATGATTTTAATGAAAAACAACAACAACAACAATAATTTTTTAGGCAAGCGCACCAACCGTCACCGAAGAAGTGCGGCGGGTGGAACTGTTAGAATCCCAGCGTATGCAGAGCTTTCCTTAATGAGATTCGGCATTAATTGATGGAAGGTCATCGATGACTTATTCTTCGCTAAGTTCCTGGCCATCAACTTACAATCTTTCAACGCTGAGGTTAAAATTTCCTCACGTTGATGTTGTTGACTATACACCTCAATTCCCCACCGAGTTACTGATGGGCTCCCCTTGTGGGCGTGTATAAACTTATATGAGTTACTGGGAAAAACACTCAATCCTGTATTGAGTACTTGGATGTTAAATTGATTTGTCTCAAGGATACACAGAAAACCGGCGTGCTAAATTCATTCTTGCATTTTTCTAGCCACCACCTATGAAACAGAAAAAAGTATTGTTAGGGCTGCCAAAAGAATCAGTATGGAAATAATTTATGATGGAAAGTGTTGAAAAGAAAATACCGTTGGAATTTATCGAAACATTTTTTAAAGTTGGAAAGAGGAAGGAATTAATGTGACTATGAACAATCCTACAGATAATTCTGCCCTTTTTTAAAAACCTGACTAGTCCCAACAACTGGTGTGAAACCTAAACCTCTCTGACCCTACACTTTGTTACGTACATACACATACAGTTTTGATTCAGGCGAAATATCAGCTATAATTCGAAAATTGGGACTTTATACTTAGTAACCCTTATTTAATTTCCATGTGGTTTTGTAAATAGATGTACAAAACAAAAAGTCAGCAGACATTTACAGTAAAAGGAAAAAGTTTGGTTTATATCGCGATCTCTCGATTGTTGTCCGCTTTCTTCTATATAGGAAAGAGCGGAGATTAGTCTGTGATGCATTATGTACAACACACTTACAATCAACAGAAGAAATGAAAACTACTAAACTTAACAAACACATTATTGGTCAGCCCATAGCTTTCATTTTAAATGAAGGTTGCAACAATTGTTACGTTGCACATTTTTGTTGCATTACTTGCCTTCATTTAACTGTATTTCCTAAATACTCATTTATTTTTATGTGGAAAAGTACTTCCTAGCAGGAAAGCGTGTTATATTGTTTTTAAAACCATTGTTTTTATTGAAATATATATTATATGCTTGTGTTCTTTTAATTGTACTAAGCACTTTAAAAGAAAAAGTAATGTATATATTTTTTTATCTCTGATGAGCCGAGTTTTTACAAAGTAGCGTTTATTAATAAATTTCACGTTAAACTTTTGTGCTTTTTTATTTGGTTCGTGATTTTGGTGTTTGCATATTGTGGAAGCAGCTTTTGAGGTAATGACAGCATTCGCTCTTCTTGAGTATGTACCTTTCATGAAGTACAGGGCCTCAATGTCACACCAAGTAATGGTCTGCTGTCCAAGAAGTATGTCCATGACATTTGCCCACTCACTTGCAACAGAGGCAGCCGTGCCTTGCACACATCTTACAAACCATGGAATGGATTCCATATCCAAAAGGTAGCACTCAGGAGTGGGAGATGTAACCTTACCTCACCATTGCATATACCATGGCAAACAGTGTAGACAGTCATGTATGTGACTATGAAGTATGGGACAACATTAATGTAGAAAATAAACAGATGCTCACTGAGGGACTTGTAGGAATGTCTAGCAAGTACTGCCTGTGCAGTACCTGTGTCAACAATTGCCTGGACTCTGCATAAGTGTGGCCTATGGGTTAGGGTAATCAGATGGAAGAGTTGTTCCACAGGAAACATCATCCCGGGCTCTCTACAGGTAGCATATGCATAACATCAAATGTCCCAAAGGCATGTGCTGCAATGTGTAATGGTATACCGAGACCAAAGCTAAAACCTACAGACAGTATTAATAAAGATACATGTGGTGCACAAGCAACACCTCACTCCACCTCAGGCTCACCATCCCCATCTGTACCTTGCTGGTGCCAGTGTACACCTTTAAGTTTGCTGTTCATTAGCATGAACTAAGCCAGTAGACATGGTGTTCTGAATTTGGAACACTGCAAAATGATACTCATATGTGGCCCATTGTTGTCAAGCATCTGCAATAAGGCTGAGAATGGGGAGGGGTGTCATCCTCAAACACAACAGTGAACTGAATCATACATCCAAAGCCCGCTAAGAATGGCTGCATTTGAACACAGTCAAGGTCAGAAATTGTGCCAGACATAACCCTGACTCCACAGCAATAGTGAAGGCACTGTGTGATCTCTAAAGGCTATGCACATGAGCTGACCTTACAATCTGGCAGAGTTGGGGGACATTTGTAGGGCGGAGTGACCAAATAATGGCAAGTGAAGATGGGCCATGCTAGTATACCCCTTCCAGGAATACTGACTTCTGTATTTCACTTAACAGGTGCTGCAACATACCATCATAAGGATGTGCACACATGCAACCCACATATTGTATGGATCTTAATTAGCATCTGCACAACTAACACATTTGTTTGATACTGCATTGGATTGCACAGGTCATATGTCACATATCATCTGTGTGTAATGTTAACATATGCAGTATTTTGGCCCCATTGCGTATTATGGAAGAGGCTGGCATGTCAATAAGGATGTGTACACTCCTCATAGCCACAGTAAGCTTTGAAGGTTGTCAGTGTAATTGGATTTTATTGCTCATACATGCACTGCTAATGATGATATATACAAATCAGAGGTCAGGCATTCACTATTGACATCTGTCCTCATATCATCCCAGGTATGTGTCAGACAAACATATAGGGGCTATGAGCAACAGAGCAAACATAACTGCCACACATATACACATTCAGCAATGGTGTGTGCACTCGTGAGTTATGGTGCACAGTATATGCCAGGGTGCTGAACAGGTGCACAGCAATACTGTGTACATGAGTGCAGTGTGTTCCAGGGGAAGGGACATCACCTACTAACACAACTCATGCATCACGGAGATGTATAATGTTAGTAACAAGGATTGAGTATAGCTGCAGTGCATGTTGTTGAGTGCTATATGTCATGTCTGTTGACTGTTGGGTAATGAGAGGTCTGTGTAATATCTTTGTGCCACCTCACCTGTAAGTGTGTGTGTGTTGTTAGATTTTATTAATATAATGCTGAAATTAATTATGTTGTAAATATGCTGAAAGAAAAAGCTTGCTTAAATGCAGAAACAGAGTTTAGTAATATGTGATCAGCAGTCATACTAAATGACCATGGCTTGGAAAAGGAATCTGACAAGTTATACATACATCTTTTCAAAAGTGCATAGGAGTTTCAAATTCAGCAGAACAACTTACTAAAGAATGTCAGAAAGACCATGCAACATCACAGGAAATTCAACAGAAGTTGCAGGATAAAGGAAATAAATTAGCTGAACTGACAAAGGCTGGGAAATTCCTGCATACACAGTTAATCTGTGCAAAAGAAATATATTTTATAATATGTTTATGTTTTGAAAATGGTTAAACATACATGGTAGGATGGTAGGATCTGATGTCTAGACAAATCATTCTTAAATGTTTTACTTTCATTCAGTTAAAGCAAGACATCTATCAGTACTACAGTAAAGTAAAGCATATGAATGAGTAAAAATTTAAAGTCACAAGACATGACATGCTTGTATAAAGATATACATATACAAGACAGACATGCATGTGTGTTCTTTTCATCTAGAGTACATCTGTTACAATACACAAGAATAACAGGCAGACAACAGCAAATATAAATAATATAAATATAAATGTGTTGGTTAATTTTAAAAAGAAAATCACAGATGGTATTATTCAAACAGTTTTTTTAAAATTAATGACAGGACAGTTAAATAGTTAAATAGTTAAATAGTTAAATAGTTAAATAAAAAAAAAAAAATACTGAAATCCATGTAAGGTAATTGTAAAATAATGTCTATTTATGTTGTATAAATGCATAGTTATGCAAATCACAATCACATTAAAGGAAAAATGCCAAAAGAATTAACTATAGTTTACAAAGTATGAAATGTGAGCTCAGACCTTCCTAGACTGAATGAATAGTTACAGGAAATGTTGAAAAGATAAGATAAACAACAAGACTGATTGCCAGGCAAGTAGCTTGAGTTTTTCTAAAGCATCATTGTTATTAAAAAATACTTGTTAAAATATTTACAAGCAACACTATTTAGTAATTGTCATAAAATGCCACAATTGTGCATAGATGTCACTTATAATCTGTTTGCAAGTAAATGTTAAAAGGACAAAAAAAACCTCAGTTGCATCAAGTACAGCCAGCAAATGGGCTATAGTATATATACAGTTCAAATCAATTGTGCAGGAGGGTGTAAATACCTACTAGAGGTAATATACAGTGAAAGCTTTATTTAGAACCTAATAAAATAAATGTATAACCAAAGTGTTGGGCTGACATACATTCTATTCTCACAGCATAGGGCAGGTAAACAGTGTTGAAGTACTACAGGGGGAGGGGCACTTTCTCAGTTTTACACTGACTGTATAAGCAATACTGCACAAGGGTCTGAAATAAAGCTACAGAAAAAATAAACAACAATGGTCTGAAATAAAGCTACAGAAAAAATAAACAACAAGGGTCTGAAATAAACCTACAGAAAAAATAAACAACAAGGGTCTGAAATAAAGCTATAGAAAAAATAAACAACAAGGGTCTGAAATAAAGCTACAGAAAAAATAAACAACAAGGGTCTGAAATAAAGCTACAGAAAAAATAAACAACAAGGGTCTAAAATAAAGCTAGAAGAAAAAATATCTCATTCCTTCTTGACAATACTCTTATGGAAAAAAAAACAGGTATTAGTGTATTAGACATACTGGCAAACTGGATTAAACCTGACAGGATAAGATATTTTACAAGTTGTTAATAGCTATCATAATGGTTATTATTGTATTGTTTAGTACTAAATTGTATTTACAACCTGTTAAATTGTAAAGCTATACAAGAGATGGTTTAAAAAAACAAGAGATGATTTAAAATTGCTTTATTAAAGCTATACAAGAGAGAATAAAGATATGCAAAATGCATAAATGTTTCTAATAGCAAGAATGGTCACTATTTCAATATGTTTTTGACAAAACAATGTTGGTATAAAAAAGCATGAATATTTTTAATTGCTGAGTATGTAGTTTAAAATAACAGGACATATGCATTTGGCGGCAATTCCATTAGATATTTCTAAAGAGACAAACATTTTCCAAGATTTTGCTTAATATTAATGTTATTAAATTTGTAAGATTAGACTAAATGTACTTTATAGTCATTGTATGTACAAATGCAGAAGAATTCAGTAAAAATTAAATGAATGTCTAGTAATAAATATGTGTGAAAAAACATGTTTTAAAAAAGTGGGTCCAGTATACCTAGTAAATTGAAATGCATAAATAGCAAACAGTCTGTGTAAATACATACTGTACAGGATACATCATAATAAGTTCAAAAGTAATTTGTCAAGTTGTAATATCACTGGTTTTACCCCAGTAAAATAATTGCTTTCAAATATTTATTATCTAAGCCCAGTTCAGTATTTTACCAAGATGTTAATGAGCAGTTCAAAGACATGAACACAATGTGATGGTTAAAATGACATTAAAACTGTATATTTTCAGCAGTGTATAAATGCTTGCAGTAGCACATAGTTATTGTCTCTTATAGTTAATTCAACAGTTGCAAAGAGTTAATGAAACAGTTCTAAGTCATAAATTAAATTCTGTGATTGCAAAAGAATAAATTGATCAAGTTAAAAAAAATAACATTAAAGCAGACACAGCTCATAACTGATAAAAAATATTTTCACAGAATGGTCTGCAAAAGAAAAAGTTGTTAAATACATTCAGTTTTGGTAGTAATACTTTAATATCATTGTATTAACTATGTAAAATTGCATTTTGATTTGTTGTATCAAACTAAAGGTTTGTTTCTTAATGTGTTTTCTATATAAAATGTTTTGAGTATGTTTTAAACAGAGGGAATTGTTAGATTTTATTAATATAATGCTGAAATTAATTATGTTGTAAATATGCTGAAAGAAAAAGCTTGCTTAAATGCAGAAACAGAGTTTAGTAATATGTGATCAGCAGTCATACTAAATGACCATGGCTTGGAAAAGGAATCTGCTGAATGGACATTTTTCCCTTACAGACTTAAAACAGGATGTATGCAAGAGCAAAAATACAAAATCTGCTTTTAAAGAATGGACATTTTCCCTTACAGACTTAAAAACAGGATGTATGCAAGAGCAAAAATGCAAAATCTGCTTTTAAAGAACACTGACATGTTTTTCTGCATATAAAAAAATGGACACAATATGTTTCCTAAAATAACAGGATGGACACAATATGTTTCCTAAAACAACAGGATATGTTTATGACACTGTGACAATGTGTTTTCTCAAAAATATGTTTTTCTGCATGGAAAACAGGATATGGCACAAGAACAGATGTTTTTATACACAGATCCAAATAGAATACAGAACAATGTGTTTCCTCAAAAATATGTTTTTCTACATGGACATCAGGACACTGTTACAGGATATTCACACTGTCAGAAAAGCTGGTCTCTTACAAGACATTGTTAAACAAGGAAGCTTAGTATTGTTTCTATAGGATAAGCAATTCTCCAAAATAGAATACCAAGAGGACTAAAACTGTATATAAAGAGCTGTATAAATCCAGTTATGTTAGAGGTATGGTAGGGACTCATTTGTCCTAAGGTAAATGTTATATCTCTCACATCATCTGTACTATATGAGAAGTAAAGTTGGAACAGTATTTTAAGCTGCAACGTTTGTCCAGTTTGATTTATTATAACAATTATTGGTTACTGCTCTTAAAGACAAGTGCTGCAAAGTATATTCTCTCATCAGTGTATATTCTGCAGGTTTCTGTATGCAACAGACTGTGAATGCAAATATAACCAGACTTTGAATTTTAGCAGAATCCAGCCAGCAAGACTGAGTGTCTTAAGAACACTTCAAATCCATCACACCAAGCAAGTAAGCAGCTCCATGTAATTTTTTCATGTGTGTGTGTGTGTGTGTGTGTGTGTGTGTGTGTGTGTGTGTGTGTGTGTGTGTGTGTGTGTGTGTGTGTGTGTCTTTGTGTGTCTGTGTGTGTATATGTGAGTGTGTGTAGAGGTAAGCAATGACGTACAGGTCTTAAATTACATTTTTTGTTTTTCCCCTCACAGGTGGCGAGGTGGGTCATTGTCCCTCCTGCAGGCAAACTGATGCTAGTGTCCAAACAGACTCTGACAATTATGGTGGGTATGGTGAGGCACATGCAGAGTTGTCAGGGGCTGAAGCTGTGCCATCTCTTGACATCCCACTTTTATCTACCCCATCCTCACACACAGTCACAATGCCTATACATACGCCATCACCACTGGCCATAGATGAGTGACAGATGGTGGGTGGTGGCATGGGACACCCACCTCTGCAAGTGTGTCTGTACACAGCAGCCATAGCTGGATAACTGGTGAGGTACCACACAGGCAGATGTACAGGGGTGCCCATAGGAGGGCTGCTTGCCATCATGCCCCTGTCAGAAGTGCCACAGCAAGTGTCACCAGATGCATGTTTCAGGTCATCATGGAGGCACAGGTATGTATGGAATGTTATACCAGACAGACTCTGAGGCTCCAGAGGGCTACTTATTCTGCTGTACTTGACAACATCCGTGATCTTGCAGGTGCCCACTGTTATTTTGCAGAGGTCCTGGATAGACGGTTGGGTGAGATGGTGGGAATCCTCAACTGTGCAATGTCTGTGTTAGAGCATATGGTGGAAGTAGGGCGACAGCCATGTGGACGTAGGTCAGCAACACCAACACGGGGAAGTCTATGTGGATGTGCAACAAGTCTCAGCCACTCCCATAGTGGCAGTACCAGCACTAGGACTGCGGGGGGGGGGTGCTGTCCAAACCACAACATGGCAGGCCATATACACGTGGCCCTGGCCAGTCCCAAAAAGGACCTGAATCCAGCAGACATTTGTCATCATCAGGAGAGAGTAGCATATCTGGGCGTTTACCTGGTAGTGCCCATGAAACCCCTGGCAGGCACAGTTCTTGTGTGCGTGGCTAGACACGGTCAATTGTACGCCTTGCCATGTATGGTCCAACAAACCCCTGTATAGGACAGCCACATAGCAGAACTGTGTGTATACATGCACACACACATTGCCAACACAGCTAGGGCACCTCCATACCTACACACACCACATCTGCACAGCCCAATTGATAACAAAACCCCCTAACACACACACATGATGTCAACCAAATGGCTCAGCCTAGGCCTCTGGCATACCCACACCACACCCTGTGCATATGATGATACCTGTGCCGCATCACTGTCATCCATACCATTGATGCAGGGTCAGGCTAATACGGTTCTGATGAACAGGGTGAACGTACTAAGGTTTAGCAATGTAATTGTAATTTAAATATATTTTAGCAATGTAATGCTGTGTAACATGTTTTCAGCTGGAAAGTTTAATGCTTACATGTCAGGATGTGTAGCTGTCTAGCCATGACGCATTATAGCTGTTATTAACACTGACTGATTGTGGTCTCCATAATGTATTCTGTTTGTGTTGTAGGTGTCTATGTGTCACCAGGATGTCGGTCTGCTGTTGTTTCCTACAAGGGTTATGGCACTGTGGTGACACATTGACTGTGTCATATCCTGAGAACAGCTGAACACAAGTAATAGGTCTTTATAACAGTTACTGCATGTGCCACATGGCTGATAAGTTTGAGGGGTGTATACAGGTGAGTGCATGGTGGCTGATGTCAGCAGCCCTTCTACAGTAGACAATGGTAAGTGTACTGGGTGGCACACACCAAATATTTGTGAATAACACACATACACACACACACACACACACATAAAGGCTTTGGTGTTGATGCAATACACTGAGAATACTGTACACATGCATGTACTTACTTTTGCAGTAAACTCATTTTAGCCTATGTAATTCCACGAAGATAAAATAGACAAAACATCACATCAGTAAATAACCAGTCTGCCAGTTTAATGTCATTGATGATGGTACTGGCAGGGTATATGTCCCCTTCACCAATGTAGTGCAATCCTGGAGTTGGTAAACATAGGTGTGCTGATGTGGGTGGCACAGTCCTCCACTTTGAAGGGTGTGAAGTGGTGTAGAACCACACATAGTGTGACTGTCAACTACTTAACCTGTTAACATAAACTGTACAGTAAGTGGGGGATACACACAACAATAACCCCAATGAGGGTGGCTGTCCCCACAACATCCACACCCAACTATATATACCAACTCCAGTATCACTGTACAGCTGTACAGTGGGGAAGAGAGCACTTACACATCTACTACTAGTTTTGATAGAATGAATTTCCACAAGATGATTCCTTTGAAATGTTAGCATTTGCCAGTCAGATCTCAGACAGATGACCTCCTGGGACATGTATTTTCTGCAAACCAAAGTAGATCCCTTCACATACACACACACTTACTTGGCAACACTGACAGTAGAACCCTACCTAGGTACTTACTGCTACTAATGTGTTTGGCCTTAATTACACACACCACACAATTTTTAAGATGAGGTGTGTCCTGAGTTTCTTTTTAAGTGAAGAGCATCACCAGGCCTTGTACAGTATGGTAATGGGGGATGTACTGGGTGTTAATGAACAATGCATAGTAGGATATACTGTCATATACACATTGACAAACACATAACAGTCATAGACACATCTGAGAGACCTGGGTTTATCAGTGCTAACTACCTTGTCAGTGAGTCCATTCTGTTATAGATAATTTGCACACAACACATGCATCATTGGGCTGGATAGTGTAATCAGTTACCTGTATGGTTGATTGTGACAGTGGTCCTCATACAGTGGACCTTGGAACATGTACTGGGGGTACCATGGTGTAAAGACAGTATACCCAGCACTCACACCCCAAATTGGATATTTTATTCACTGAAACCCATGATAATGCTCTGACATACCCACAATTACACATTGACCAGGACTGCAATACAATCCCTTATCTATCTAATCAGTGCTGCTACAGGGATATGCATTTATTGCACATGCCACAGGGATAGTAGGGTGAAGGTTTGTCATGGCTCTCCTAATGTCAGCAACATCACTATCCCTTATAATGTATGGCAAGGTGTATTGTATTTGGAGAATGTGGCCTCAGAATGCTGTATCCTACAAATATACACACTTGCACACATACGCACACTTGCCAGGACTCAGGGGGTAACCCATGCCTATCTACCCAGTTGTACAACAGTGTTATGCTGGTGCTGCAGGCTCCAGGTAGCGCATAGGGTGAAGAGTGTAACAAGGTACATTTAATGTCTATTACAGCAGCAGCCATTTCTAACTATGGCAATGGGGGGTGTAGTGGGTGAGAAGGCCCTCAGGGTATTATCAACTACAGGTTTGCAAACACACAGACACTGTTATTCTCAGTAATGTACACTGACACATTTCTCAGTACTGGGGTCCATAGGTGCAGGTGTTCCTAGGTGTGTATCAGGATAATGTCCATGGATAGATGAGAAAAGTAGGGGATGTGGGTACAGTGGTATCATGCCACCTGACATTTGTCAGCAGGCCATCTATCAACTGATGCCACTTGAGTGATCCCCAGGGTGACAATTAAATGAAACATTCAATCATCTGGTTTTCTGGTCTGGGTTGGAGAACTGTACCCAAGAATGTTCTGTTGACTGTGGTAGTCTAGTCGAGGTATCCATGGCATGTGATGAATACAGGGTGGGGTTTCCTAGCTGTGGCACTCATAACACAGCAGGGCAGACATGTCAGTGTCAGTCAAGCATAGATTGCCTGTAAGCAGCCAAGATGAATACCTGACATCTGCACATCTGCACAGAGGACAGACAGAAGTCAGCAAGCCAACAGGTTATGCATTATGATGAAGGTTTTGACAGATAGATGTCTGACACTGATAGGTATGTCATTACTACATGACAGCAGCCCTCAATGACATGCCCTATACACATAGTAGTCTACAGTTAATATCCACATATCAGATCAATATCCAGTAGCAAATATTTAATAACACACAGCTTACATGCCAAGAACACGATAGTCAGTACTCAGAGTCCAGCTTTGCATGCAGGGGTGTATGGTTCCAATACTACAATCTGCAATCTACTCTTATCTGCGAAAGCACTGTTAACAGTAGTAACATAATGGTACAATAGATGCAAGTGTGACTGCATATAACCTGGGATACTACCCATGTATGAAACACATAACAAAGAGAAAAGATTGTTGTACTAGCCATATATAATCAGGTGTCCCATACAGTATAATCACACCCCTGGCTACTGTAATGACAGCACATAGAAGCATGTTATGTACATGGAATTAAATACACTTGTTAAAGATTTCATTACCCTGCTATTTCATCAGACTGGAATGTGATCACTGGTTACTGGACTGAGCTATGTTTAGCAGGTGTAAGCATTGCTTAAATATGAATGCTAAGCACATTTGAACACTGGTAAGCAAAGCCTACATGGTGTAAGCGCTTATTCATTTAACCGTATGTTAGCAGTGTTTACCATC
>NC_056730.1:150639854-150642354 GCF_019279795.1 Protopterus annectens
CAGAATACATTATGGAGACCACAATCAGTCAGTGTTAGTAACAGTTATAATGCATTATGGCTGGACAGCTACACAACCTGACATGTAGGCAGTAATCATTTCAGCTGAAAACACGTTAAACAGCATTATATTGCTAAACCTTAGGACATTCACCCTGTGCATCAGAACCATATCAGCATGTCCTTGCATCAATGGTATGGATGACAGGGATGTGGCACAGGTATCATCATAGGCACAGGTTGTGTTGCGGATTTGACAGAGGCCTAGGCTGAGCCATTTGGTTGACATAATCTTTGTAGGTTAGGGGGTGCTTTATTAAATTGGCTGTGCAGATGTGGTGTGTGTAGGTATGGAGGTGCCCTAGCTGTGTTGGTGAAGAGTGTGTGCATGTATACACACATGTCTGCCATCTGGCTGCCCAATGCAGGGGTTTGGGCAGCTGCAGACCATACATGGCAGGGTGTACAGTTCACTGTCTCTGGCCACAGACACGAGAAGTGTGCCTGCCAGGGGTTTGACGGGCACTACCAGGCAGAAGCCCACATATGTTACTCTCCCCTGATGATGACAATTGTCCACTGGATCCGCATTCCTGTTGGGACTGGCCAGGACCACATGCATGTGGCCTGCTGCATGGTGGTGTGGACAGCACTCCCACTGCAGTGCTGGTGCTGGTACTGCCACTACAAGAGTGACCATGAATTGTTGCCTGTCCACATAGACCTCCACCTGTTGGTGTTGCTGACCTACATCTACGTGGCCACCACCCTACTCCCACCACATGCTCTACCACAGACACCACATGGTCGAAGATTCCCACCATCTTGCCCAACCATCTATTCAGGACCTCTGCAAAATAACGGTGGGCACCTGCAAGATCGTGGATGTTGTCAAGTACAGCAGAATGAGTAGACCTCTGGAGCCTCAGACTCTGTTTGGTATAATATTCCATATGTGCCTGTGCCTCCATGATGGCCCAAAACATGTGTCTGGTGACACCTGCTTGCTATAGTACTTCTGCCAGGGGCATGATGGCCAGCAGCCCTCCTATGAGCATCCCAGTACATCTGCCTGTGTTGTACCTCACCAGTCATCCCCACACTGTCCTTTCCCATGCCACCACCTGCCAGCTGTCCCTCATCTATGCCCACTGGTGATGGGGTATGTATGAGCATTGAGACTGTGTGCGGGGATGGGGTGGATAAAAGTGGGATGTCAAGTGATGGCACAGCTTCAGCTCCTGACAACCCTGCCTGTGCCTCACCATGCCTATCATTATTGTCAGAGTCTGCATGGACACTAACATCAGTTTGCCTCCAGGAGGGACCCTGACCCACCTTGCCACCTGTGAGGAGCAAACAAAAAATTTTAATTTAAGACCTGTACATTATGGTTTACCTCTACGCACACACACACACACACACACACACACACACACACACACACACACACACACACACACACACACACACACACACACACACACACACACACACACACACACACACACACACACACACACACACACACACACACACACACACACACACACTTACAGGTGAGGTGGCACAAAGATATTACACAGACCTCTCATTACCCAACAGTCAACATGCATGACATGTGGCCCTCAACAGCATGCACTATAGCCATACTTAATACTTGTTACCAACATTATACATCTGTGTGATGCATGAGTTGTGTTAGTAGGTGATGTCCCTTACCCTGGAAAACACTGCACCAATGCACACAGTATTGCTGTGCACCTGTACAGCACACTGATATGTACTGTGCGCCATACCTCACGAGTGTACACACCATTGCTGAATGTGTATATGTGTGGCAGTTATGTTTGTCTGTTGCTCACAGCCCCTTTGTGTTTGTCTGACACATACCTGGGATGATATGAGGACAGATGTCAATAGTGAATGCCTGACCTCTGATTTGCAGATCTCATCATCAGCAGTGCATGTATGAGCAATAAAATCCAATTACACTGACAACCTTCAAAGCTTAATGTGGATATGAGGAGTGTACATACCCTTGTTGACATGCCAGCATCTTCCATGATATGCAATAGGGCCACAATACTGCATATGTTAACATTACACACACCTTATATGTGACATACGACCTGTGCAATCCAATGCAGTATCAAACAAATGTGTTAATCGTGCAGATGCTGAATGAGATGCATACAATATGTGGGTTGCATACATGTGCACACCCTTAACGCAATGGTTTGTTGCAGCACCTGTTAAGTGAAATACAGCAGTCACTATTTATGGAAGGGGTATCCTAGCATGGCCCATCTTCACTTGCCATTATTTGGTCACTCTGCCCGACAAATGTCCCCCAACTCTGCTGGATTGCAAGGTCAGCTCATGTGCATGACACTTGGAGGTCACACAGTGCCTTCACTGTTCCTGTGGAGTCAGGGTTATTTATGGCGCAATTCATGGCCTTGACTGTGTTCAGACACAGCCATTCTTAGTGAGCTTTG
>NC_056730.1:150644854-150649854 GCF_019279795.1 Protopterus annectens
GTGGGTCCCAGATGTTCTCGGGCCCGGTGCCATGGACAGATGCAGTGGGAGTGGTGGGTCCGCTGAGACCATCCTTCCCAAACGTGCTATGGTGTTACAGTTTTAGAGCATATGTGGGTTAGTAATACTCAACACAATCCAGGATTAGTTATAATAGCATGCATAGATATTCCCATTAAACCAAAACACCAGATTTGGGTCAGTTGCATAGCAAACAGAATGCTTGCATATATGGAACTACAGTGGCCATTACAACAACATGCAGCTTACACTGATAGCAACAAGCCACCAATTATAGTATTTCAACATGAAACATTAACAGAAACACATTTCAATATTTGTTAAACAATAGGACATATGTCCCAACAGTAGGTTTGGTGTAAACATACCCATTGATTTGTGTGTTTAGATTATTGTTGCAGATATGGGGGGATGTCAATGAACAACCTATATATCCTTGCAGCACTCACAACTTTAATGATCATTGCTCTAATCATTTCTCTACAGGCATTATTACAATACCCTATGGCCTTGGTTTTGGCAGTGGTATGTTTGTGCACAGTGTATACTTCAACTGTCTTATAGCTAAATTCTACTTTTCTTACCTGGTATACCTGTGGAGGGAATGCTTGTTAGCACTACCTGACTGTTTCTACACATATTCCCAGATTCCTAGTTGAAATTAGGCACAAACCTCTCAATCTCTTAATGCACAACATCTGGGCAAAGCTTGACAACATGGGGTACAAATAGGGAAATATTTTGAATATTGCTCTTATAAACTTTTAGACAGTTGCTAGAGTAACAGGATTTGTTTTAATATACATTTTCTGAAGGATTTGAAGTCTGACACTCAAATGTATGCCATTATCTGGTGACTACAATCCTGAGGTCATCCCACTGATTTGCCAGGAAAAAAGAGGAACAGGCCAAGAATATGTGCCAAATATCTGGACATTCTGGGGAAAATCTGTACAGTTGAGGGGTATGATTATGCATACAGCTTACAACCACTCCCAGGATTCGAACCATGGCTGTATCTGCTAAAAATGCAACAATTTCTGTTTCATCAGAGTGAGATATTTAGACATCAGTGTCTATTTCTTCAGTGTTTTCTTTCTAAGTCTCTCTTGGTTGTACAATCTGAACTTGTAATTACATCAGTCTTATACAGACATTCCTAGACATATTTTTATGTAGCACAGTGTGAGAAACAGTGGTTGACACAACAGTACTATTCTGATATCAGATGTTGGTGAATGCTACATGTCAGGCCATACAATACCAGAGTAAACACTACCAGTCCAGGATTTAAAACTTTATTGCCAGGAAGTTACAGTTTTCTTATCTGAAAGACCTGTGGGGGGAATGTTTGTTAATACTACCTGTTTCTACACATATTCCCAGATTCCTAGTTAATATTATGCACATACCTCTCAATCTGTTAATGCACACACTCTGGACAAAGCTTGACAACATGGGGGTACAAATAGGGACATATTTTGAATATTGCTCTTATAAACTTGGAGAGTTACTAGAGTAACAGGATTTGTTTTAATATACATTTCTGGAGGATTTAAGGTCTGAAAATCAAATGTATGTCATTATTTAGTGACTACAATTCTGAGATCATCCCAGTGATTTGCCAGGGAGACAGAGGAACAGGCCAAAAATATGAACCAATTATCTGGACATTCTGCAAAAATCTATACAGTTGAGAGGTATGATTATACATACAGCTTACTACCACTCCCAGGATTCGAACCATGGCTGTTGGGTTTCATCAGAGTAAGCTATTTAGAAACTGCTGTCTGTTCATTCAGTGTTTTCTGTCTAAGTCTCTCTTGGTTGTACAATCAGACCTTGTACTTACAACAGTCTTATACAGACATTCCTAGACATATTCTTATGTAGCACAGTGTGGGTAACAGTGGTTAACACAACATTACTATTTAGGGACTACAACACTAAATGCCATACAATACCACAGTAAACACAACCAGTCCAGGATTTAGAACGTTATGGCCAGGCAGTTAGGTTTTATTGAACTATTACCTATATGGGACTATTACTGTCATATTGTCTGGTTTATTCAGTACAACCCATACACATTTTTATACTGTCAGGTGACTTTGTACTACTTTATATTTATTTGGTATGACTACTACAAGCAGGATTGTTACTCACCAGCCTCATGACGCAGCCTTTGCAGCCTACTGGTATGAGTTTCCTGATTCATAGCCCGCTCAGCTGCAGCTGTAAAGGGAATGGAGAAATATTTAGCCATACCTATCCATCACATACACAGGCTGGACTTTGGTAAATAGTTATTGATATGAATACTTGCACACTGCTGGGACATCACTCCTCTGCCTTGCATCTTGGACCCACTCATCCAAGAGCTCCCTCTTCCTCCGCTTCAAGTCAGCATAGTGGTGTCAGACCTGCTCACCAGTCCGAGGGATACCAGTGGTACTGGTGAGATCATGGGTGAGATGGTCCCAGGCTTCTGCTTTATATTGGGAGCCCTGGTACTGGTCCTGCAGCAGTCTCTCATCATGGTCATTTACCAGGAGTCCTACCATGACCTTGGACTCCTGTATGCCCCAGTGCTGTGCCTGGAAGTGCATGCCTTCGCCAATACCTGCCATACTGCCTACAGTGGGAAGCTGCAATCAGTTATGAGCTGTATTCCCACCTGCGGGGTTTAAATACAGCCGATTTCCTGCCCTTTGCCGTGATTGGCCGGTTTTGAATATGCTGAGCTAAGCTAAGCTTCGAGCAAATCTGCTTAGCTAAGGTTAGCAGTGCTTAAAGGGGCAGGTTCAGCACTGCTTACCAATGGGCAAATCCACTTAGCTGGACTACTCATTGCTTAGCAGTCATATTTACACAATGCTTATACCTGGTAAGCAGAGCTGTGCAATGCTTAGCATTACTTATTTTTATTTTATAGACTATCAGCTGTATGGGATTGATTCATCATTCATTACATATTATACATTTGTTTACTGTCCCTGACATTCCCCAATGTGGTTTCCTTACATTTATTCATGTGTGACTATACTGTATGGGGCACGTGTTTATATGGGGGTTTCACAACTTTATTAAACTGAAACCTCACATCTGGACCTGCTACAGTACTCCGGTTAACAAATATATGTTATTTAGTAGCTAATTATAAAAAAAAGTTTATGTACTGCTTTCACATGTAAAATTCAAATTGGTTACAGTGGGGATCAAACCGGGAATGGCTGCTTGCAAAGTGTACACACTAACTACTACACTATTGCAGTGCTGCTTAAGTTGGATATCTCTTTCTATTAAACTTCTTGTGTGTTTAAGCTGGACTAAGCATAGCTAAGCAAAGGGCACACCCATGCAGCTATGCTTAAACTTTATCGCATTTATAAAAAAAATATTTCTTGTGTTTTTTTATTTGTACCCTTTAGAATATCCCTGCTAATGCTGAACCTGTTATTCTATCAACTTTCTTCTTTGTGGGAAGATTGTCCCTTTTGGCGTTTTCCACATTCCTTTCTCTGTAGGGCTGGGTGGTGTGAGCTATGTGCTTATGCTACATGTGTTATTCTATCCACTTTTGCCTTGGTAGGGATGATTGTTCCTTATGGCTTTGACCATATTTCTTACCCTGATGGGTTGGGGGTGTTATGAGCATTCTCGCTCATTTTAAATTGCCGAAAGGCAATTCTGGAGTGCGGGGGTGTGTGTTTTGTGAGATCTCTGAAGCTCGTACACAGAACCATGCCCGTTTTACAGCTAGGCAGTGTGCCTTCATACATATGCATGGCACACTGCCATGCTGAACAGAAACGGTCCCTGCCGTGTAGGAATAACTTATTCCTGTATGGCTGCTTGCTGAATCTGGGGGACTATATATCACAGACACCATTGAAACAACTGTAGTTGCAAACATTATACATCACTTATAATCTATTCAGTCATTGTCAGTTAACATTATATGGTTCATGCAAATCCTGCCTCTTAAACCTCTTTCCTTCTCTTCATGTATTGCACCCACAATTCCCATTTTTTTCCTATGTAGTTTGCTCCTTCCATTTTCAAAAGATCCCAAATTCCAGTTGTTTTATCTCTGTTGCTATATTCACTACTTAAAGTAAAGTTGGTCTACTCTTTGATTTCCATTTTCTAGTAATTGTTTTTTCAGCAGCCACCATAATAAGACTCAGCAAGGTTTACTATGTATAGGCAATTCTGATTCTGTATCATTGCTCAAAAAATAATCTCCCCAGTCAATACAATCCACTCACCCAGCATCTCTGACAGAGTGGCCCGCAGGAAATCTCTAAAGTCTGCCAGCTCATTACACTCCCAATAAATATGTTCCCAGTCACCTTTTTCTTGCCTGTCACACCTCCAACATTTGGTATCTACTTGAGGTATAAAAATACCTATGTAAACACTTCCAGGCAAAGACCCTAAATCTTCTAGGCTTTTTTGCATATTTGGGAGATATACACATATCCCCTCATTGTCTCTTTGTGAATTGCTTATCCAGTCTCTCTTGCCAATCCCTTCTAAGCTCCTCTGATTGATTCTTATAATTATCATGCAATGTTTTATATACTCTGCTAATTATTCCTTTTTTAATGGCAGCTTCTGTTCTAGATTCTATTAAAAACTCTACCAGTCTTGGTCTTTCATTTAGGACCCCCTATTTCTTTCTCTTTTCCTATACTCTGATATCAATCCTTGATAGGGAAAGCAGTCCAAATAAATTCTTGGCCTCTTCCCATTCTATTACCTCTCCTTTTCTAGTTATTTGCCCCCAATACAAACAGAATATTTTGTGTTGGCTAAAAGTTCATTATCTGTGGGCATACGGCAGTTACTATACTGTACCAAGTTTTAAGTCCAAGAAGACCCTAGAGGCATGACATACGTAAAACAAAGGTTTATTCAAATTTCGCAAACCAAAATATTAGCCCACTTTGCTTTGTAATTTCAAAATAAAAATA
>NC_056730.1:150654854-150659854 GCF_019279795.1 Protopterus annectens
AACCATGCACTCCTCTATGTCTGTCTCATCAGTTTGCTCAAACAGCTCCTTCTGGAATATATTCCCTGAATCCTCCTTCTATCTCTGAGTTGCCATTTGTCTCTGCTCCCTGCTACTGTTCCATCTTGTGCACTGTCATTCCAGCTGCCTCTGTGCTAGGAACGGGATGTGCACACGTATTCGCATTCCATCTACAACATGAATACAGATTACAAGTAAGAGATGTTCCCTGGTGCCCTGGCCAAATTTGCCATAGTCTGTATCAATACCATCTCAGGTTTCCTATGAAAAGAGACCACTAGCAAAGAGGAACTAACCTAGTTAACAAAGTGTTAATAAACAAATAAATAAAAAATGTACTTACAGAAATGGACTGCCTCAAGAATATCAAACATTTTCAATTGAGATCTTGGAGGGGGGCAGCTGGGGATTTTTGCTCCAGTTTTACATTTTTTTTTTAATTCCTTAGATTTATACACAATTTCTTATCCATGGCAATAAGCTAAAAAACTGTGACCAGAGAGATAAATAACACTTGAATGGCAATGCAAACACCACAGTCAGCAAAACTCATCAAAATTATGACAACAAAGTTACCACATACTCCAATCAATACTTAGTTAAGGCAGACTAAAATTTAGCTAAGCTAGAACTCTGAAATACTTCTTAACCAAAACTTTAACAGAACTGAAAGAAAAATGGCACCTAATAGTGATGAGGCAAGGAAAACAGTAACAGCAAACATGACTTACAGTTCAGAATGAAGAAAAACAGGAGTAAACCGGTCTTGTTTTTGTTGATACACACAGTACAGAGAATCACTCACTAACTTTGAAGAAGAAAATAATGAAAAACTAACTTCAAATTCAGAAAAAATGGAATAAAGCCTAGAGACATTCTTCTTAGATTTTAGATAAGTGACAATCTTTGAGGCTGAAGAGATCTGCAAGTTGGATCCTGGGGACTAGAGGATCATGTTTGAGTGGGAGGGACTTTGATGACTTGGGAAAGTTCTCACAGCAAGGTTATCTCTGGTCTTAGTCCTACAGATGATGATGATGATGATTGTAGAACATCAGTCTAATATCTGGTAATACTCTTAAGTTATAAGGCTACCAATAACAAATAACCTCTTTACTGTCTTCATCAGACATTATCTATGCAGTCCTAAAGTTGATATGGACTTTGTCTCTCTTTTACCATCAAGCACCATATGATTGTGACACAAATCCTTCATTATTTATTAAAAAATGTGCCATATAATTGTGACACAAAGCCTTCATTATTTAGAAAGATTTGCCAAAAGCCAAGATTATCCTAGAGTGGCAAGGATGCTACTCTGCTTTGCATATAGCTGAAGGTTGATCCAGAGGTGAAGGATACATTGAGTTATGATTCTATCATGCCAACATGTCTTATCTGCTGATGAATGTTTATTTCCTTTAACTGAACATTTGAGGTAACATTAGTTCTGCTATGGAATAGAAGGATAAATAGGGTTGGATCTTTTATTGCTCAAAAGGCTAGATACAGATCCCCAAAAATGAGCCCATTAGGGACCAAGTACAGAAAAAGGGCTGCCAGTCTCTTAGTTAAGATTTTTGTGGCCTCTTAACCTTTTCGTTATGACTCTCTGAGGTCTCTGAAGATGTTTGATATATTTAGACAAATACTTGTCAAAAGGTACATTATATTCAATAATTTCTGATAAGATATGAATATAGGGGGATTAAAGGATTTTTGGATCTAGTGGAGATGTCTTTGAAAATTAGATTAGTCAGATAAAAAGCTGTCTAAACTAGTGTGGAGACATGATGGTCAAATGATAAGTAATTATCAACAAGAATGACTAGGTCTCTTAGAACAGTGTCTGATTGGAGGGGTACAGGTCCTGTATAGTCACTGAAACTGTTTTGTTTACCAAATTTTTTTTTTTTACATTTAATTTGAGACCATTGACCTTGTACCAATTGTTAACATGTTCTAACCCATGTTAGAGCAATTGTAATTCAGCTGAGGATCGAATAACACCAGCCAATTTACAGTTGTCTACAAACTTAACCATTGCCCTGGAGTGCTGGCCTGAAGATCTGAGCTAGGGAGTTAAAAAGAGCAATTCACTGGAAAGATAAAAGCTGTGTTTGTCTCACTGGCTGAAACTAATATATTTTTACTATAAAAATAGATTTTGTTTGGATAAATTTGACTATTTCTCATTCAGACAACCCATAGATGCTGTACATTCTTCTGTGATGCTGCCATTACAATTTGATTATAATTGATGATTGCCCTCATTTAATACAATATCTCTTAGCCTCAAAGTCAGGTATGCGCTTTGACAGACATCCCAGTCTTTATAAAGGTAATGTTCACTGCACTTGAAATAGATAAATCTTTTAAGGAACTGACTTACACCATATAGATAATTCGATGTTTACTTTATGCCATATTGCATAGAGTGATGTTATTATTACAAGCCTAATGACCATTATAAAATAGGTGATCAAGTTATAAGAACCCATGCCAAAGAAGACAATGGACATTAGCACAATGGTAAAAAGAAATCAGTGGATTCTATTGATGCTATTCAATTGAAATGGCCTACATTACATTTTCTGAAAGTGGATAACTAAAGCCAAACAAGTTCTACAACTATTGAATGGTATTTTATAAGACTTGCATAGAAGTGAAATTAAAATATATTGAGATAAATGTATCATTGTAAAAATCACAGGCTACATAACAAATAGTACAGTCACCCAATGGTGGGACTTTTTTATTTACTTTTTTAACATCTTGTTGCATCTATTATCAATTATGTTGCTTTCGACTATTACATTCTGCAGCAATGTATGCTACATGTATCACAGAGTTGAGATGTTATGTAAGAGGCTCCAGGGTTCTGACTTCTTGATATGATATATATTGTGCTGTTTTAGATTTCTTTCCTCTCACTTCTCCTCAACAACCTTACTTCTTTCTTCTTAACAAAGTTGCTTCATAAATAGTATTTCTTCGTTTCTTGCTAAGACATTTTTTGCTATACTTCTCTAAATTTTGTAATGTTGTTTAAACTTTTTTGTCCATAGTATCTGCATCTGCAGTGCTCCCTTTATTCTGTCCTATATATTCACTGGTTCATTCTGCAGCTGTTCCAAAAAATCACTTTGTCTCTCACATGCATGTTTTTTCTGTGAGAACCAGTGGTGCAATAGTTAGCATTTTCACCTCACAGAAAGAGGTTCTCCAGTGCAATTCTCATCTGAGATGCCTTCTGTGTGGAGTCTACATGTCTTCCCTGTGTTCATATGGGTTTCCTCCGGGTGCTCCAGTTTCCTCCCACAGTCCAAAGACATGTGTCTGGAGCATTTTCCCCAGCCAGGCCTTTGCTGAAAATGGCCTCTATCCCAGTCAAACTTTCCAGGTAAACGAATGTTAAATAAGTTATCTTTCTGCTCAACTCTGCATTTCTTTCTCTATCTGATGGCCCATTACTTTCCAACTTTCACAAATCACTGTTTGTATGTTCATATTTAGTAATATACCTAAATGTAAGATATATGTTAATCCTAAATTGATTTGTGTTTTGTATTGTATTATGCCATGATGATGGTTATGGAAACCCAGATCAACAAAATTATCAAAAAGCATCACTGACCTATACAGTAAATACCATATAACTCCAGGGTCAGTCAGTTTTTCATAGATTGCTTAATTACATATCCTTTCAGTTAAAAAAAAAAGCATGCATTGTGCAGCCCAAACACAAATAATACCTCCACAAAGTACCCAGTAAATGAAAAAACAATTCCTTAACCCTTGAAATAAAGTTTTTGTGTAGGTATATTAATTACTTATAAATTAACTACTATATAAATTAACTACTATAGTCCTAGCAAGTCATGAAATAAATGAAACGTTATATAGCATTCTAAGACATTGTATGATTCACTTTAAAAAAGTAAAAATTTGTTAAAAAGTAATCAAGACATAAAAACATGGAATACTTAAAATGCTAATTGCTTCTCCTGCCTTCTATAAAAAATCCACCTGCCAATTAATAACACTTCTCCACATTACTCCAAAAACATTTTCAGATCCTCAAAAGTATATTGCTCTAAAAATAAAGTGCTTCACTTACACTGTAAGGCTTGAAAATCATCCTTCACATACACAGGGTGTAGAAGTAAAATGCTATACATATACCTCCTTAGCCTTGTGAGTCATGTGTCCATGAACTATACAACACAACACATGCTCACAACTTCATTTACTTGTTTGAAAGATGAATACAGAATTCAAAATAAAGAAAAACTAAGGCATCAAAACCTGCAAAACATTAAAAAAAGAAGTACCATTTCATTCATTGCAAGAGTTACAAGCATAATAATTGACTTTCATATATACAAGTGCAAAATTTTGTTTTGTACTCTAACAAGTTAGGAAATCAGTGTGTTATTTGCAGAGTACTTTGCTTATGTACTGTGTTTTGGGGGGGGTTATGCGTCTTTCTTATTAAAATATGGTCACCACTTATCATTGCAAATACTACATGCTAATATAATGCCTACTAAACAAAAAAATCAAATTAGACAAATCTAAATGTTATTTAATTTGATCATTCATTTACTCTTAAACCAATTTATCATGGCAAGTGTGGTAGCTGTTATAACTTGCAGGTGTGGAAATTATACAGGATTTACTCATTTCTTCCCAGTACATTTGATCCCCAGGCTTTGCCCTCATCACACAACCTAGTTAGTTAAGTAAATTCCTGGATAACTCGCATCACTGCCAGATATAATACCCATATGTCTTAACATCTTTCTCAATAATTCATGGCAAAGTCAAAAATAATGGGAGAGGGCAATTAGCATAACTCACTTAAAAAGTCAACAGAGCAATAGGTTTTAATTGTCATGTATTTTCTGAACAATAATAAATATAAAACTCTCATTGTCTGGCATTATTGACTGGCTTTAACTTTTAGCAATTTACTA